>NC_135341.1:90108351-90122979 GCF_023851605.1 Tamandua tetradactyla
TAAAAGCATCTCCAAGTGACTTTGTTCTTAAGTAACCGTCATTTATCAATAAGCATAATTATCATAGGAAAATAATGTCTTCATAGGTGTTTAATGGCTATTTTGTGAATCTCTTGAGATCAGCAAATATAGTTTTTTTGTCCTTTTTTGCATTCTCAATTATATAGCACACTGCCTGACATTTAATGGGCATTTACAAATATTAGATAAATAATAATAGAGTAAAAATCAGTCAAATGGAAAGGACTAGTGTTTATGGAATTTAGGTGCTTTGGGCCTCTGCTCATTTGAAACAATTTTCTACTATGTTTCTGTTCCAATTTTTAAAGTGTTTTTTGTATCCACAAATCCTGATTGTGATTTAGTTCTTTCAGTCATTTGATTTCAATGCCCAAATTAAATTTCAAAGGACTGTGATAAACATTAGTACATTTATTGAGAAGTATGTTTGGTGAATTCTTTTAGTATTTTATTCTGATTGAAGGTAGGTAACTGTAAATACAATTGGAATTTTTTTTTTTTAACTTTGGAGGACATGCTGTGAGGCAGATGTCATCCTGGGCATTTTCATAGGTATCATTTAATCACCCCCAGCTATGTGTTTAATATCAATCCCATTCCACCTCCAGACGTCTCACTGCAGTATGACGGTCTTTACCCAAGGTCGTTCAGACTGTGGTAGAACTGGAATTTGAATCCCTGTGTGTCATGTATTACAAGTGCATATCAATATAAAAATGAAACATCCTTTTTAAAATAACTCAAGATTCTTGACGATCAATCATGAGTGCACGGCATTTACCCAGGCGCTCTGTTAAAGAATGCCATTTATCAGGAAAGTACTTCAAAAGAACTTTAACAATTTAGTTTCTCGAGTGATTGATTTCAGGGTTGACTCTCATTAGATTCTTGCAGTCTACGTTTAGCAAAATGGATTATGTAACCCATTTTTTTTAACTGAAATTTTATTATCAAATATATTTTCTAGTCAACTAGTCATGATTGAACTTTTTCATGACTTCAACTTCAAAACTATGTCTTATGTAATTTTAAAATCTGGCACTAAAAAATATACTGAGAAACATAAATTAGCATTTCTAGAAGGAAAGGATGATGTGTATTATTCAAATTTGCTCTGGAAGCACAATGAAGCAGAGCACTGAGATTTTCTCAATATGCAGTTGTGACAAGTCGATTATTCTCCTTAAGACTCAGTTTTCTCATCTGTAAAATTGGAGATCATTGAAACACACATATTTTCAAATTGCTGTGAGGACACAGAGAAAAGAAATGGCTGCAAAAAGGGCTTGTAAAACTAAAGTCAAGGCAAGATCTAGAGAGATCTCATGCTGTTGTGGGTCAGATTTGCAGTTGTCCCGTAGAAACAGCAGTCACCAGAACTTATTAAGGAATTGTCCTGTAGAAAGAGCAGTCACCAGAACTTAGTAAGGAATTATAAACATATCTGTCACTGATTTTGAAGGAAATCATCGAGATGAATCTGCTGATACAGCATTTATTGTGAATCCTTTGTTTTAATTGTTGAAGCCACCACTTTTCACTCTCAACTCTGGGAAATTAAAGCATCTTTATTGAAAAATATTATAGTTACTAACATCAACATAATTATATGATCATAATTATGTTCTCATTCTGTTTTCCTTTTAAGACACAGTCTATATTGGAGAAAGTCCCATGATGCTTTTGCCAACAGTTTAGTGTTTACCTCATAATCTGGCAAATTTCAACCCAGGGTAATTGCATTCTGCTTACCAAAAACTCCCTGTAGTTTTCCCTGGAGAAGGTCTCCCTCGTTTCCTGTTCAAACCCAGCTGTGCTATGGGGCTGGCAGACAGTTGCCCTGTCGCTACCCAAAGGTAGTTGCATTTCAACACTGGTTGGAGTAAGGCTTTGGGTATCACTGCAGCCATGGCTCAGAGGAAAATGGCCACATGTCCAGGCATCTTCTTTTGCCATGCAAAAAGTCTTCTGAGAAACCCAGGTTCATTTCCTGGTGCTTGCGCATGTAAAAAAAAGTCTTCTCACTAATACTAATCAGTCAATGCTATGATTTGGAAGCAAAAAAAATGTGGCTTTATTTTTGCATGTATTTTACAGTAAAATAAACTAATTCATTGCATAAGATCATGGACCTCCAGCTGCTACAATTCCAATCAAGGAACTGACAGTCTATTTTCTTTTATTTGTTCATAGTTAAAGATGATCTATTTTACCTTCTGATTAATTGCTGAGTTTCTAGTGAGCTTACCATAAAGCTAAAGTTGATACAGAGCCTAAATCTCTCTCTGAACTATGGTCTTGCAGATGTATTTTTGAATGAGAACATGATTCTGTTTACATGATGTTTAGTGAAAGGGATGATGTGGATGATTGTGGCTTCATGCAGGTCTCTCATAAAACCGCAGGCAGAAGATGAAACATGACGCTCGCTTTGTAAGCCATCCAGGACTCCTACTCCCAGCCCATACATGTCATATGTATGTAATCAACTTTTATTGGTTCTTGAATTACATTCTGTGAGCACAGAACTCCCTTTTGCCAGTTTGAGCACAGTAACAGAGTTTGGAAGTGTCATTAATAAAGGGCTGTGTGTGGTTGGAGCACAGTGAAAAGTTTATAGAAATTGCTTTTACCAGTGCTTGTTTTGGTATTGAGCAAAGCTTCAAAGAAAGTATTTCACCCACAAAACAATATGATATCAAAATTAGAACACTTTTGGGAAATGAATAGGCTGGAGATGAGCAAATGTTCATTTAGTCAGTCATTTATTTGTTTTCTAATTCATCAGGTTCTTTGTGTGTGAAAAGCATAGAATAAGACATATGATCAAGTTCAGCTATCAAGGAACTCACATGGAGGAGAACCATCCCTAAGCAGTCAAGAGATTATGGACTGCTATCATCTGAAAGGAGAACATGTGGTTACAGTAGAATGTTTCTAGAAGCATCAGATCATGGTCCAGTGCCAGAACTTGCCATTCACCCTTGTACATCTAAAAACCCTATCGGGTCAGTGGAAAGGATCCTCATATCTGGATTCATGCTAAGCTCAAAAAGTCAGATGGACATCTACCAAAATGTTAATTGATTCAGTTTCAGTGACAAATTGACCTGTCAGTGACAAAATGCACATGTTGACCAAAATGTTCATTCTCCATAGGTGGATAATGTAAGGCTAAAAGGCTGCTCGGTGAGCATGGTGTCAGGGGCCCAGGAAATGAGCTGGAGTTTATGACATTGGGTTAGGACAGCCTCATGCCCACATCACCACCGGGGGAAACTCCATGCTAAAGAGTGATCTTAGTGGGAAAGTTTCTTTACAGGGCCTACCTGGTCTGGATTTCTGGACTTCCCATTTCTGTGTCCCAGGCTCTTCTCATCCTCTCAGTTGATCTCAAAAGTTTGCTTTTGTTTTGCTGAGTATGACACAACCCACTAGGAACCCACTTCCTAAATTATTACCTCCTTCTGGTCTTTCCTCTCAGACATTATAGTGGGTCCCTTTGATTGGGATTTGAGCTGTACCCAAGTTTCAATGTAATTCACAGATTGTGGCTGAGATTTTGCCCACAGATGGATAACCTGTCTCTTGTTTGTAGACTTGATGACTTAAATATTCAGAGGAAAGTGTTAGGGAGCACCTTATTGTGATCTCCAGGAAGAACTAAATATCTGGTCAATCCCAGCTTCCTCCACCATACACAAGCTCACAACCCTTGCTGATCTGTCCCATTTTGTCTTAATTCTTCTTTCTGCATATGAAATTTCCAGCAATCCCCATCTCCTTGGTCTTCTGCTTTTGAAAATTCTCCTTCTTCTAAATGTGCCTTGCTTCCTCCTCTTCCTACTGCTGTCCTTGTGAATCAGATCCTGGCTGCTTCCAACCTGCTTTCCCATGAACATTTTCTTACCACTGAATCAGACCTCCAGGTTACACCTTTCATCAAATCATGACCCTGCACAAAAATGTCCATTGAACTCCGTATTCTGTAGGAGAGGTCCATGCTCCTTAACTTGGATTTCAAGAACCTCTATGATTTGACCACCAACTACCTATAAAAGACAAAGAACAATCTTCAGTGTCTGAAAGTATGGATCCTAGGTCCACCTCTAGCAGTTATGAACCAATTCAATGTTCTGAACTTCAGATAAAGCAATACCTATCTCCTAGGGTGATTGGCAGCATTTCAGGTATGATCTACCACAGAATGACTGTGGGCCTAAATATCTTTACTCAAACTTCCAGCATTAACTTCCCAGCTTGTATCCACATTCCTCTCTGACTATATCAAGATTTCAGAGTCCAGTTCCATCCATAGCAACTCTCAACATCTCTTCTGAGTTTAGATCAACTGGTGTGAAGTTGAATGTAGTTAAGAAGGATTAGAGAAAGCGAAATCATATTTGTCAGAGAGATTAGAGGCAAGTCAGGAGTTCCCTACATTTCTAGAGAAATCTGTCCTTTATTCTTTAGATGGTGGGGCTTTGTACAGCTTGAATGATAACTAATATCAATATAACCCAACTCTTCTGAGGATTATTTATCCCTTAAAAGTAGACATGAAAAGGATAATAAATAAACCCAAGAAACATGTGCAACTCTAGAAATTGTATTAGACATGCTGAAGAGAGAATGTAAGCCTTGGATTCCATCACTACTCAAACTCTTCTGGTCTACTATCACTCTAATTTGTATAAAAATGAGTAAGAAGAAAGCCCATTCTATGCTTTCCCCTTCCCTCCTCTTCCACTCGTAATTGTTCGTCTCTTTCTCCTCTCTTCCTTTTCCTCCTTCATAACTGTCAGATTTTTTAATTCATATGTTTTATGTTCATATGTGTTTTATTTGGTCTCATACTATGAAATAAGCTTGGCAGGTGTGAAGACCTCTAATTAATAACAAAATTGAAGTTCAGACAAATCTAACAACTTGGCTGAGGTCACACAGTAAATGAAGAGAAATGACTTGGGCTTGTATATTCTAATCCTCAGATTCTTGGTCTTTCTTCAACAGGAATGCTTTTATCATGATCTACTTAGCTATTAGCATATGTTCCTAAATTCTAAGCACTCTTGCAACTAATGGATTTAGGACAAATCCCAAATCATCGAAAGAAATTAGAACAATATTATATTTAATAGACTTAATAGATGTAACAAAGTATTATTGAGTAAGTCATATATTTATTTTTTTCTTTGAAAAGCAAGAAGTTAGAAACACTTTTGTTTCTAGAATGATTCTTGATTTCTTGATATTTCCTGCCCATGCTTTCCATACATTTATGAGAAGGGAACACAGATATTCTGTCCTAAACTATGTGCATTTGGTTTGAAGAATTAAGGTCAGTCATCTTTCCAAGATGATTCTCAGCTGAAGACATTCATGAAGTTAGCAGCAGAGCTATCTCATAATGTGAACTGTCTTTGGAATAATTACTATCTATTTTACTACAGTAAGTGTTTTCTTATGATTTTCCCCCATTGTTGCACCAAATTCTGGCTTTTGTTTTGAAAAATGACTTTATATCTATACTAAGAACACTTCATCAATGAAGAACACGTGGTTTGTCTCATCATTCCTCATATTTGGATTCTCTGGAACATCTCTGGAGCCCATGAGTGGTGTCAAAAGGGTTTTCATAGCAATCTAGTCCAAACAGAAAATGGGACTGGGGAAAATTGGAAAGAAGAAAGATTATTAAGTCTTTAGGGGCAAACTTTACTTGGAATCGACATTTTTAAGTCAAAGTGGTCCAGGTGGTTTTTTGTTTGTTTGTTTATTTTTCCAGCTTTTTCCTAATTTACTAGATTGGAAGAAATTTCAATGAGAAGTGACTTGTCCCAAATCATGAGGCTGATGAGTACGGATGATGATGACCATTTATGTATGTGTTTCCTCAGGCTCAGAGTTTCCAGACAGCTCTCTCTCATCACTTATCTTTCTGGGCTTCTAAGAGGTCATGACTGTTTCCTATGATCCCCAACTACCCTACCTGTCATTCCCTACCCACAAGGGTGATCTTTCCCTCACTCTTTACATAGTTTACTCTCTTTGTTCAGGTTGCTGCCCAAATAACATCCCCTTTGGCTAAGAGTCCTGTGGACCTCCAGAGGCCAAGGCCCCTCCAAGATTCTGCTCTCTCCAGTCCTTGAGACTTTGCTCTGGTCTCTGCTGATGGGCAGGGAAATGTGACTTGGCTGGTGATAGTGAGGGCTGGTCAGTTACCAGTGCAGACTTAGGGGCAGGAATGGTGAGCATGAGGTGGCAGTAGTGGTTCTCAAGAAGCCAGGGGTCTAGCTGGTTTTTGGAATTGGATGATGGAAGAAAATTGGTACTGTGATAATACCATCTTCTCTGTTTAGTCTACAACCCATGTGTACTTACTGACTCATTAATCACCATAAATGTTGAGGAGCCTCCTATTGTGGAAAGAGAACTGTGCTAGGTGTCAGAAGACCTGACCACAGGTCTGCCTTGAGAAATCCCAACCACTTACTGAATCTCAGGTTCCTTAGCTGCAAAGTACCCATAATAATTCTTGCCCTATCTGAATCAGAAATATGGAGAACTGGCAAGCTTAGTTTTCTAAATACTTTCTCAAGTCAGGTGGTACTATGCAAATGCACAGTCTCACTTCTTTATCAAAAAAATCTTAGGGAATGGTGTATTGTTTGGTTTGGTTTCATTGTTCAGAAAGAAGTGTTTATCCTGATCTTCTATTCTGGGTGCTCACAGGAATTTTAAGTCTAATTTGATTTTTGTGATGCTAGCTTTCACTTGACTTTCCATTTCAAGAGTAAAACTAAAGGAGGATCTATTTTTCTTTGGTTTAAGTTTCGAACAGCAGGGCATTTTTTGTATTCTGATTGCAAGCACAACTTAACAAAGCCATATTTAAAAGCAGGGAAATGTCACTTACTTGTTAAAAAAGCTCACAGAAGCAAGTCTGTCTCTGCTGAATCTTTGAAGGCACTGCTTAATAAAACCAAGAGATCTTCCTGATGCTGTCCAACAAAACCTTCGGTAGATGTATTCTGTGCATATTTTTTGAGGATAGAGATAAAAAGGGGGGAAAAGGACAGGGTGCATCATGACAATCATTTTTCATTACAGTCAGATATCCCAAGCTTTAGTGCAGTGGAGTCTATCAGGCAAGATTGTGTATTAATTATGAAGGTGCACTTCAATTTATCAGCAAAGGATATCAAGCAGCCCCAATGCCACAACCTCTCATATAATTTATGTCTTCCTTGTAGGGAGGCAGATAGCAATGATTTTTCAAATTGCCTCCTCTGCAAAAAGATGGGAGAAAAACATACACACACAATATACAATTAAAAGAAGATAAGCATCAGGTGACATGTCACATTTTCAGAGAAAGTCAAAAGTGGAGGTCTTCAGGGTTGGTTTGCTGTGAGAACTCACTGATACTTCCCTTGATGTGACTACTTAACTCCTATTAAAATTAATAGGGGTCAGATCTGATCATCCAGGAAGAAAGGGCCTCCTGATGCGTATAGACTTCCAGTAATAAGGATTTGGTGATTACTATGTTATTTGCCCGTTCATTTTCAGATTATCTTTTAAGAGTGCTCTCTTTGTGATCTTTGGTCCAATTATAAAGAATAACATGCTGTGTAGGTTCCATTTTTATTAGAGCAGCTTTCTTTTCTTAAGAAGCATACAATTTGTGAGGGCATATTGACAGGATCTTAATGCAGAGAGTTTGAAACTTCTCTTCCCCCCTGAATGAATAGCTTTGCTCTTTCAAAACTAGGCAAGCATAACTTTATGGTTGAACTGGGATGTCAGACCCAAAGATTTGAAGAGCATCACTTCAGAAAGAAACCCAAATCAGACAGGGCTTAGGTAGTGGAAAGAGAGGGGAAGTTTGATGAAAAAGTGCCCTGAACTTACAGTAAAGTAATAAATGTAAAAAAATATCCAACATCGATAGCTATTGAAATTCTTCAAGGCTCAGTTTACTCTTTTGTTAAATGGGTAGGAATCACCAGCCCCAGGAGTGTTGTGAAAGAGATCACATTTATAAAGGCAGCAATAATGAGGGGCCATGAAGAACTCTTGTAGCCATGCATACATAATGGCCCACCAAAGGCTCTGATTTGTGTCCTAAGGAGGATGGGATCCCAAAGAACAAAATGGGCAGAGTCCATTTGCAGTTTGTTTAAGAATTCCAAATTGTACCCTGTGTCTGTTACACAAATTAAAACAACAAACGACCGAATAAATATAGTACAATCCACCACCACCAATATTTTGTTAAAAGAAGGGAAATTGTAAAAACATATTGACAAATAAATGCATTCCTTTGAAGTTACTATTATGAAAGTCTGCTTGCATTGCTCTCACTTCTCTCATTTTGTTGCAGATGGATGCAGATCAAACAGCTGAGTGTTGTCTACTTCTGGACAAGGCTACTCATATTTCTAAACTTTCTGTGACTCTCATTCTCTTCTATATAAATTATTGGATTAAGACTTATTTTTACTGTTTGAATTTTTCTTAATAAATTCAAATCCACCTCATCTATCAGTTTTCAAGAAATGTTGAAATTTCCCACTATAATTAAATTTCTATATAGTGCTGTCCATTTTTACTTTATAAATTTTGAGCCACATATTTGGTACATATGAATTCAGATTTGGTAGCTGTTCCTAGCAAATTATTGTTGCTGTTTTGAGCATTATTCAATGAAACTCTTTTTCCCTAATTTTTTTCCCAAAGTCTGTTTTATCTGCTATCAATATTGGCATTCCACCTTTCCTTTGGGAAGGGACTTTTATGTCTTTAATTTTTTTTAACTCTCCACATATCTGTAACAATATTTCTATGTGGAGCAAGAAATAGTAAAGTTAGGGTTCTCAACTGGTGGCAGATTGAATGCCCAAAGAGGAAAGAAGAATAAAATTATTACAAGGAGTTGCCATATCCATACACACAATTGCCATCACCATTTTAATTTTTATTTTGTTACAATAAAATATGAAGCATAAATTATGCATGAAAGGTTCTTTTTTGTTCACTTCTACAGCTAAGCATTTATTTATCACTTCCCATGTCTCAGGTTCTGGGCTAAGCATTTATATCCTTCCATCATTCAGTGTTCACAACAGCCTAGAAAGGCAGCTGCTCTTGTTATGCCCATTTTACAGATGAAAAAACTGAAGTGTTGAGAAACATTTGAGATCAAGGAATGTTATCAGCCAAAGGGTGGATTATTATTAATTATTATTATTATTAATGCTTTAATTTGGACATTTTTATGGACTTAAAACTGTAAATTTTTAAACTAATGAATCCCCTTTGTGAAAGCCAATCCATTTCTGGCATATTGTATCCTGGCAGCCTTAGCAAACTGAAACATAGTGGAAATTAGGAAAAAAAATTTTCTTATAATGATTCTCAGTAACCATACTGTTTTAAAGAGGAAAGTTTATATAAGCTAGAATGAATCATGCCACATTTGTACTTGAGAAAAATATTACAATGACTACTTGAAATAATAGTTTGCAATTAGCTTTTCCTCAGGTACTACTTTAATCCTTATTGCAGTGCCAACCTTCTCATGCCCATACAATTTAACATCCCTCACAAATTCCCCATAACATTATGAGCAAATATCTTTTAAAGGACTCTGTGAAAACTTTTTATCTAGGCTGTATCTTGTGTTAATACTACATTGCTGAATATGATCTCATAGGGAAAATATATACTATTCTTAAGTTTGAGTTACATAAGAAGTATGAAATGTTTTGTTTGCATTTGCTCCTTGTCAAATATCTTTTTATTTGCTTTTAAAATTGGAAAATCTAAGGATGATCCTATAACATGATTGATCATAATTATTTTAATCTCAAGCTAATATTTGAATGCTATTTGTTCTGTATCTGAAGAGAACCATGGTCTCCAATCATTATTTTCCCAACACTTATTAACCAGAAAAAAATAACCCTGAGAAAAAACAGACAGAAACCTAGTTACTGGATATATTTTTCACATTTTATTCACATGAATTTATTGACATTTTATTCACATAAGAAAAAAATGACCTTAAAACATCCTGGTTATCACCCCACAATAATAAGGATCTCTACTGAATGACTTTAGGCAACTAAAAAATCAATGAAATGATCAAAACCTTATCAGTGTAGAAGTCCTAATACTAGGGCATGGCAAGCATTTTGTCACATCGATTCAGATGGCTAAGTATGAGTGGAAAGGTAATAATGATTTCTTTCCAATACAGAGGTTAATCCTCCACGATCTGGGGGATGGCATTATCAAAAGTATTTAAACACATGCCATTAAATACTAAGGGTTTTAAAAGCTGACAATTCACTGACCAAAATTGACAACTCTTTTTATTACTTAGGATATTTTATTTGAATTTTATATGATGCCATTTTTTAAAATTTTGTTGCAATACCTAATATACAGTGGTAGTATTAATTATGTTCACAATAATGGAGCTACCATAACTGACAACTATTACCCCTTGTTTTTCATATCCTCATACGCAAACTACTTACCCATTAGGCTATAGCTCTGTATTCCCACCCAAGCCTCCCTGCTCCTGGTAACCTATAAGACACCATCTATGCAGTTTTTTTCTACTAGCATTTCATATCAGTGAGATCATACAGTATTTGTCTCTTTGTGTCTGACTTATTTCACTCAACATAATGTTTTCAAGCTTCATCTTTATTATAGCATGCATCAGAACTTTCTTTTTAACAATTGAATAATGTTCAACTGAATGTATTTTACAAATTTTATTTATACATTTATCTGTTGATGGAAACATGAGTTGCTTCAACCTTTTGGCTATTATGAATAATACTGCTATAGACATTGGTGTAATAATATATGGTCAAGTCCTTGCATTCAATACTTTTGAGTATACTCCAAGAAATAGGATTGCCATATCATAGGATAATTCCATTTTCCGTTTTCTAAAAAAACACTAATTTTATTTCTACAGCAATTACAACAAGCTAGAGTGTCACCAACAATATATGTGTACCTATTTCTCTACATCCTCCTTAACGTTTATTTTGTGATTTTTAATTATAGCCATCCTAATGTGTGTGTAGTGGTATCTCATTGTGGTTTTAATTTGTATTTCCCTGGGCGGGCCACGGTGGCTCAGCAGGTAAGAGTGCTTGCCTGCCATGCCTGAGAACCTGGGTTCGGTTCCCGGTGCCTGCCCATGTAAAAAATAAATAAAGAAAGAATGAGAATTTAGACCCAAAATCAAAGAGAAAACTGGATTCACATTTGCAAATATATGATTATTAAAAATTTGTATCATCTCATGCCGTAGAAAAAACAAACTGATAAAAATTAGATGGACACATAGAAGAGTTAAAATCGCATGAAAAACAAACATGGTTTTTTGTACCTACCTTACTGTCTAGTTCTTAGCATCAAACATTTTTAAGTGGAATTTAGATCAACAGGTATTATTTATGAGTAAACCTTAAAACTCTGTGATAGAAAGAAGTTAAACCTTTCTGAGTTAAATATAAGTGCATTCAAATAATGCACTTATATTTCTTTTATTCAAATAAAAGAAAATATCTTATAAAGTAATAGGAAAATATAAAGAGATATAAGAAAAATCGTGAGAGGGGAAAATGTATGCTTTCACTATTTATATTATCTACCATGTGCCAGACAGTATGCTAGTATAAAGTTACGATTCCTTCCTTTCTGGAGCTCACAAGTTAGTCAAAAATTTAATGAATTTACCAAGGATTCAAGTTAAGAGGGAGAGGTTACAAAACAATAATTGTAAATAGTAAGGCAAGATTAATATTAGGGTACAAAATTCAGAAATTTGGGATAGAATCTTTTTGCAGTTCATTTTTTATTCATATTTATTTATTTTCCTTAGGACTAAAGGTGCCTGCACAGGGATAAGAAACAAATCTGAAAATAATATAAGGTGATAGGTCTAATTCATTAATTATATTCTTATAAATGATAAAAGTCAAGGAACAAACAATTCAATGAAAAGTGTATAAAATACAACACCATGCATGAAATAGCCCTAATGAATTATAGCATGGTTTCAAAAATGATTTTTTTTGCACAAAACAACTCAGAAATCCAATTTGATATAAATATTTATAGAATCCAATCATTTCTACAAATTTCAACAAATACAATGATAAATTTATGTATTCTAGAAATTAAACTGGTGGTGTCTGGCAATATGATAATGAATAAAAATAGTTCCTCCTTGCGCATGTTCATATTTTATTCAGAGTATTTGAATTATGGATAGAATAATAGATGATGATGACTACAGATAGAATGACAGATAGATATGGCACAGATAAGACTACATGTACACTAGAGAAAAAAGATGTTTTTAACTACATTTGGATAGGTCAGGGAAAACTTGTTAGAGGGTTGCCACTGGAACTGAGAGACAAAGGAATGCTCAGAAACTTTCCAGACAAGCAGAACAGGAAAGATGGACTTTCCAGCATATAAAAATGTACAATCAGTTTAGGCATTATAAATAGCTCATAAATACAATCTCAGATCCAAATGGGAATTTTCTAGCCACTGAAATTAGAAAGTTGTAAGTTTCAGGTTATAAAGAGACTTTTTCTCAAAGGTAAGGTGGTAACATGATAGGGAACATGTGGGGGGCTACATGAAAGAACCTAGAATAGTAACCTTAAGGTCCTCACTCTCTCTATTAAACACACAGACTTGAGAACACACAAATTTTACATGAAACTTTAGGCAGTATTCATGGATATCTTGAAACTCAATATATTAGCCAAAGTCCAATCAGAGAAGCAAAACCAGTAAGAGCTATATGTTAAGAGATTTATTGCAAGGAATCAGCTTACATGAATTTGGGGTTATCTAGGCAAGTGCAAAATCCATAGGGCAGGCCATCTGGAAAGGGAGGTTACTTCAGGTAAGGGCTACACCTTTTGTCTGCAGGTGGAATTTTGTTTTCTTCAGAAAAGCCTCAGCTGCTTATAAGACCCTTCAACTAATTAAATCATGCCCACCCAGTTTCTCTAGGACAATACCCTCTAATTAAAGTCAATTGACTATGGACTTTAATGACATCTTCAAAACATCTTCACACAAACACATGAATTTGAGTTTGAATGAATAACTATGGATTCTAGCCTTGCCAAGCTATCATATCAAAAATACTATCACAGAGATAGTTGGGGAAAGATGGTAGCATAGGGAGGGGTGGGATAGAGTTTATCCTCTACAGTAGCTAGTAAATAACCAGGAACCACCTGGAACAACTGACTGGGGGACTTCTGTGACCAGATACACACCAGAGGCTGAAATGAGTGGAAGACCAAGATAGATAAATTAGAGCAAGAACTGTAAGTTAATTCTTCCACACTGTAGACATCTGGTGCTCTTCCCCTACTGACACAGCAGGCTAACTTGGGTCTCTCCCCAGTGGGAAACAGAAGCCCTCTCTACAACGAACAAAGAATGGAGAACTCAACCAAGCTCCAAATGCAGATTTGATTACAAATTCAGACTGCTGAAGATCAGCTCTGAACGTAGACGTATCTATAACCCAAATAAGAAAGAAACCTGGATATTTAGCTATATTAGCCCTGTCCCCAGTGGGGAGGAGACACACTGATGAGGAGAAAGGTCAAAAGAAAAAGCCAAGAAACAGGTTTCTGGAGTTGGTTGAGCTGAGAAAACTGAACAAGGTCTGTGCACCAGAAAAGGGGCACATAGAGCCAGGCACTAACTCCAACTCTGGCTAGTCCCTTTTCCTAGAGCTGGACCTATATGCAAATTCTCTAGAGGTAATGAAAAGAGTACTAAAAATATAATGAGGCAAAAAAAAAAAAACACATCAAAACTCCCTAGGGAGGAAGAGGACAGAGATAACTTTTTTCCCAGGGGCAAAACAACTAAATACATAACAAAAGGAAATCTCAGAAACCTTCAAATAGATGAGGGCAAGAATCAGAAAAATAAGAGTTAAAAAATCCTAATCACTTAGACAAAGGCTATGCTAAAGGTCTATAACGGGTTACACCAAATGTCAAAGAACAGTTACCGAACAAAGCCAACTGTCCTGATTTGAAACTGTTATGTATCCCCCAGAAAGTAATATTTTTCTAATCCAATCTTTGGAGGCAGAACTGTTGTGAGTGGAACCTTTTGATTAAATGGTTAACATGGAGATATAACACACCCAATACAAGGTCTTAGTCTGTTTGCTGGAGTCTTCTATGAACAGAAGAAAAGACAGAAAAATAGAAAAAGAGTAAATTCAGAGCTGGTGCAGAAAACAGAGAGATGATAGATGCGTGAAGACTGAAAATGCCTCAGGGGATGGTGAGCTAAGAAATGAAATTCAGAGGTTGCTCCAGAGAGGCTAAGAGAGGACTCACACATACTTGGAAAAGGCCCCAGGAAGAAGCAGAGGAACCTACAAGAGTTGAGAGAGCCATTTTAGAAACCAGTCCAGGAGAGAAGGGCCAGCAGATGTACCTTCTCATGTAACAGGGAAATCCAGGAGGCAAACAGCCTTTCTTAAGAGAAGGCATCATACTGTTGATGCCTTAA